>NC_060180.1:13009795-13044795 GCF_021184085.1 Oncorhynchus gorbuscha | reverse complement strand
TCCCCCTGGCTCATCTCCACCAGGGCTCTCACCTCCTCCCTGTAGCCTGTCTCATCGTTGTTTGTAATCAGGCTTACCACTGAAAACTTGATGATTGAGTTGGAGACGTGCCTGGCCACGCAGTCATTGGTAAACAGGGAGTACAGGAGGGTGGCTGAGCACGCACCTCTGTGGGGCCCCCGTGTTGAGTATGAGCATGGCGGAGGTGTTGTTGCCTACCTTCACCACCTGAGGAAGGCTGAGCTGTAGTCGATTAACAGAATTCTTACACAGGTGTTTCTGTTGTCCAGGTGGGATAGGGCAGTGTGCAGTGCAATGGCGTTTGCACTGGCCCTGGATCTGTTGAGGCGGTATGTAAATTGTAGTGGGTCTAGGGTGTCGGGTAAGGTGAAGGTGATATCATCTTTAACTACCTCTCAAAGCACTTCATGATGACAGAAGTGAGTGCTATGGGCCGTTGGTCATTTAGCTCAGTTACTTTCACTTTCTTGGGTAAAGGAACAATGGTGGACATTTTGTGGGGACAACAGACTGGGATATAGAGAGATAGAATATGTCCGTAAACACTCCAGCCAGCTGGTCTGCACATGCTCTGGTCCGGCAATCGTGCAAGGGTTAAAACGCTTAAATAACTTCCAAATATCAGCGGCTCAAAGATGTTTTCCTCGAAGTGGGCAAAAAAAGTGTTTAGCTTGCCTGGGAGTGAGGGGTCAGTGTGCACAACGTGGCTGGGGTTCCCTTTATAATCCGTGATGGTCTGGAGTCCCTGCCGCATACGTCTTGTGTCTGAGCCATTGAATTGCGACTCCACTTTGTACGTGTACTGTTGTTTTGCCTCTTTGATTGCCTTACGGAGGTCATCGCTGGTCTGTTTATGCACATCCATTTTCCCAGTCACCTTGCCATTGTTAAATGTGGTTGTTTGTTCAGTTTTGCGCAAATGCTGCCATATGTCCACGTTTTTTTGGTTTGGATAAGTTCTAATCATCATTGTGGGAACAACATCATCTATGCACTTCCTGATGAATCCGGTCACCAAGTCAGTGTATACATCAATACTATTCTCAGAGCTTTCAACTGTTTAAAGTATAGGTCCATTCCTACCCACTTTTTTAAAATCTCAATATCAAATAAATTATTGGTAACAATTAAATACCTTACTTTGATTGTTTTCCATCAAAATTGTAAAAAGAAGCAAAAATAGCGTCTTAGCAAGCGTAATTTCTCAAGCAATCATTTTGGTAGGACTGTCTGGTAGGGGTCTGAGTGGGGAGGGGGAAACAGAAAACTAGCTGTTATTGGCAGAGGTTTGGAACTCTCTTTCTTATTGGTCTGTTAACACATTTACCACTTGGTGATGTCACCAGGCAGGCCAAAACTCCATCCCACCAAAACAGGCTGACATTTCAGGTGGTCTTTTCAAACAGCTCTTACACTAAATGGGCATTCATGCATCATCATTTAAGTAATTTCACATTATTATTCCAACCTCATAGTGAGGAAATATATATAAAACACAGGAAAATCATGTTTTTGACTGCACTGAGTTCGGTCAATGTCCATTCTTCAATCCAACAAAAGCATAAAATTAGGCTTATTGGAGATCTTTTCTGAGATAACTTACCATTCTAATGATGTAATTGTGGCTGCAGGATCCCATTCTACTGATGGGGATGCAATTTAATGTATTATATAGAGGTGGGAAGATGCCTGGCAGAGAAAATACAAAGGGCTTTAGTTCGATAGACTGCAGCGTTGATCTTTCCCTCATCTCTTCAAACCTATTTTCTGCATTTGTGCCTGGAAGGCTCACTCCTATTGATCGACTTGCAAGACTACAGTATGATTGTGACAGAAAACTCAAATACAACAGACGGTAGCTGGAAAGATGAGAAAATGGTAGGAGATATGGGCAGGAAATTGGGGGTAAGGATGGACCCATCTGTCCCTCAAGCCTGTCAACTCAACCTGGTCTCATAGCATTTCATATGATTCTGTATGTAAATCCGAAACACTCCATGTATTATGATATGTTATGTTTCGTATGATATATATTCATTATTGGATGTCTATCTTCCATTTTGTATGACATGTTATGAATTCCAATTTGTTTGACATGTTACAAATTTGCAAAACATACAACATGTATGATATGTTACGAATTGGCAAAATGTAATATATGTTACGAATTCTAATTTGTTATGTCTAATATTGGCTGGGTGGCTACGTGGATAACGCTAACATTAGCTAGCTGGCTTATGTTAGCTAGGCTAGGGGTTAGGGTTAGGGGTTAAGGATAGGGTTAGGGTTAAGATTAGGAGTTAGGGCCTCCCGGGTGGTGCAGTGGTCTAAGGCACAGCATCGCAGTGCTAGCTGGGTCATAACAAATCCTGGTTTAATCCCAGGCTGTGTCGCAGACGGCCGCGACCAGGAGATCCATGAGGCAGAACACAGTTGGCCCAGCGTCGTCCGAGTTAAGGGTTGACCTTGTCCCATGACTCCTGTGGTGTGCCGGGAGCAATGCACGCTGACATGGTGTTTCCTCTGACACATTGGTGCGTCTAGCTTCCGAGTTAAGTGAGCATTGTGTCAAGAAGAAGTGCGGTTTGGCGGGGTCGTGTTTCGGAGGACGCACAGCTCTCGACCTTCGCCTCTCCCGAGTCTGCTGTAACGATGGGACAAGACTGGGACAAGACTGTAACTACCAATTGCGATGGGACAAGACTGGAACTACCAATTGGATATCATGAAATTGAAAAATAAAGAAAAAATATAAAATATTATTATTATTAAAATGTTAGGTTCAACGGTTAAGGTTAGAGAAGGGTTCAGTAAAAGAGTTATGGTTATGGGGAAGGGTTATTCAAAATGTCAAGTAGTTGCAAATTAGCTAAAAAAAAGTAGTAAGTAGTTGCAAAGTTGCTAATTAGCTAAAATGCTAGTTGTCCGGGATGAGATTTGAACATGCCACCTTTGGGCTGCTGCGTTATACGCCAACCCATCCACCCCGACCAACCTCCCTCCTTTCAATTGTGCCTTAAGTAACCTTCTGTCTTGTGTAACCATACCAAACTTAACATATCATACTCATTTGAGTGTCACAGATTTACATTTAATATGTTACATCTAGTTTATGAGAAGGCTGGTCAACTGCATGTCTCCAGCAATGGGACATCTGTATTGCCATTCAGATACATTGTGGGTTATCCCAGATATGTGACACAGCACACAGCTAGGCTGTCTATAGACTATTTAAATCCCACTGGCAAATGGATGATAAAGCTTACAATCAAAAAATCACAATCAGCTTCAGATAGGTTTCCATTAGATATAGGGGCAGTATACTGCAAGTGGATGCTAATGGTATCTTTAAATTGGAAGGGATTTGATGGTACAAGGCTCTATGTGGAATAGACATTCCTGACAATGTACTCCAGCACATTTGTCAGAGTTGTCATCACCAGGTGTGCTAAGATGTAGGAAGGCCTTTAAACCAGGCTTTTTCAAACTGCCTTTTTCAAATGCCTCATGATCTCATTTAGCTAAATACTGCATACTGACCAAGGGAAAGTAATTTTGGCTTGTTCAATAGGTTTGAATATGGATTTCTAATAGGAATATGCTCTTGTATGACTAGCTTATTGTCTCTGTCTGATGAAACCACTTATCTCCCCCCCAAATTACCATATTTTCCAATTAATGAACATACAATTAGGAAACTTTAGAGGCTATTTTGAATACATTTCCTGAGTCCTATAGTTATGAAATGTTCAGAGTATATCAAGTTGATTTACTGCTTTCAATAAATTTAGTTACAAGGTAACTTTCATCAGACAACAATGCTATATTTCTTAATCATTGAACTGCACAATGTCTCCCCACACCACATCATTGGTTATTTTATATTGCCTGTCTTGTTTTTTATCACTATCTATGACTAGAATATTGTCTGTGTATATATAGTATGATGCCTATATATGGAATCACAAGCCCCGTTTATACCTGGTTCTAACTTGCGTCCTTTGTCCTGATCTTTTCCACATTCTGATTGTGCCCACATTTTTTAACAGGTGTGGACAATCAAAAGACACATTGTGATCTGATTGTGATCAGATCATCCTGCCTAGCTCCAGAGGTAGTCAGACACGCATTGTGTCTGGATATCTTACAAGTGTCGACAGATCTGGACAGAGAAACTATTTAAATCACAATTATTCTGCCCTCTAAAATCATTGACAGGTAGCACCATTGACTGATTACATCAATATGTATCTTAAAATAAATGAATATCATTTTGAAAGAATAGCTGTGAAATAATTTGCATAAAAGAAGGGACCAGGAAATCTGGTCACAATGCAGACTCAGTGGATGGATATTAGACACATTTTAATATCAGACACATTTCAGGATATTTGGGCACAATCCGAATGTAGACAAGATCAGGACAATGGACCAGTGTTAGCACCAGGTAAAAACAGGGCTCTTTTGGAACTGTTAAAATTACAATATTAAGGAGGAGTCTCTAGCATAGTTGCCATATGTTGGCTGCCTCTCTATAAGGACCTTGCTTCTGGACCCTTTGCCCACTGTCTATTTGAGATTTTCTGAACATAGCCTCTAATGATTGAACTCTGGGGAGAGGGAGAGAACAAAAACAGTAGTGAAACACTGACACTGGAACCTCAGAAGTACTCTCCATCGAATCATTAACTCTCTCCAGACAGTTCAGCCTTTGCCAGAACAATGGACAGGCCAAATAATGACAGAAACTGTGACGACCAAACTAATTCTATTTTTCTACATTCAGGGCAGAAGGGTTGGCACCTGTTATTTTAGGGAAGCTAAGGTGAGAACCAAAGGTGAAAAAAGGGCCATGTGAAGGAATACAAGTGTGCACAGGAGTTTCAGAACAGTTAAAAACATTGCTTGCCTGCTATTGCTTAGCATCCTGGACCCAAGTATACTATTTTTTTAAATCCATCAAATGAACCTTGCAGTATCATCTCAAGTGTGTAGATCTATTGAGTGAAGGGAGGATGTCAACAAGTTTTGACTTCTATGACTCACCAGTCTGCACAAACAGACTGAGCCCACTTCACATTGGCCCCTGTTGACATTCGAGCTGGGGGCCTGATGGGGCCACCTGGAGTCCCTGGGCCCCAGCTTGGCACCTCTGACCCCATCAGGTGCAACTCACTGGGGCAACATTATTGCTCCCACACCCACAACTAATTGTGGAGAAATATTTTATTTCCTGTCTCTTTCATAGTTGCTCCATCCACATATGTGATATTAGACATTTGTGCATGAGTGAACTGTACAGGGATGGCTATTCTATTAATATCTATTATCCTGATCATTATACGATCTGAGGGGGAATAGAGCAGAAGAAAAGCAGTTAGATGGAACCATTTTGATTTAGCATGTCAAGCGTGTAATTGACCATGTCTCTCTCGCTCTCCCTCTTCTTTTTTTTCTCTCTCTCTCTCTCTCTCTCTCTCTCTTTTCATTGGAAAAGGCCAGGTCTGTCATTGTTACTTGGATACTGAACTGTGAAATGTCATCTACATTTGAAAAGAAAAACACAAATTGGAAATTAACAGCCAGTCTTTCATTCTTTAAATAAATAAATGCTGGAAGCTCAGTGAGCACGGTCCAGAGATCTCCCTAGATTCCAGACACATGTCCAATTCACACATGTATATAATACAAACTTGTACATGGGACAAATATAAGCACCCACCAAATAATTACGATTATTATTCACTGCACCATTTTCAGAAATAACAGTGCTTTTCTGATTTCCAGCTCTTACTATGCATGTTTAATCAACAGTAGAAAAAAGACAACAACCTGTATGTCTCTTGATGATTTCCACTAAATTGAACATTCTTAAATGTAGTCTTTTAATTTCAATGTTTAAATTAGTGTATGTCCAATACATCCATGTGTGTGTTTATTTTATGAAAATAATGAAAAATATATTTGCCATTGAAATGCTGAGTCTTATCATGTGGGCGTGTTGATATTAATGTCAATATATTTGCATACACAGCCCTGTATCGTCTAGACTCTAGAGACTACCCCGCTTACCCCTTCAAAGAAGGAGAATACAAATGCAACAAAAAAAATAGTCATTGGTCATTTTGACAATTTCTGTGTTATTTCGACCTTAGTGGGAAAATATAATAAAAAAAACAGGAAAATCAATGACTGCACTGCCACTTTAATATGTTATGCCTCCATTTGTACCATGGGTGAAAATGATTATGTCAAAGACAGGTTTCTGCGATCCCAGGCCACCACCGCGACAAGGTTATGAAGGTTAAGGATTTTTTTTTAAACAATAATCTCAGGCAGACCTGGGCTAACTCCCGTCTCCAAGGAGACCAGCCAAGGGGGAGGAGTCTATAATCAATCAGTTAGGAAACTCAAGAGGGAGAAACACAGCAAACCATAATCATCCAGAATTAGAATAATGCACACAAAATATACAGTATATAATAAACGTAAAGGAAATACACACAAAAAAGGCCTTGACTCCAATTTGATGAAATCTAAAGGAGAGCAACACGTGACAATTACGGTCAACAACATACATACAGATGTAGGATCATAATTTGATCACTCTTTTTTTGCTGAGAATTTTACTGCACAGCAGAAAATGCAAACTTGTAGTGTACTCAAGGCTAAAAAAGGCTTCTAAAATGTGTAATTTTCACTTTAAAATGCCATGATTTGCTCTAATGCAAAATATATCAACCCCTACAAAAAATGTCCAATCATTGTAATCCGCATAATAATTCACAGTTCCTGTTGCTGCAGGATTATTTTCCTGCTGTAGCAAACTGGCTCATATTAAGATCCTACATCTCTATAACACAGATTATTTGATAGGAACACTATTCCAGAGGCTTTTGGATTCTATACGGTATCAGTGTGGAGCCTGGAGGATCTAGGCTTGTGGAGAGAGCTGCAGTCATGCATGGGGTTCTAGCAGTTGTTCCATCCCTCCTATGGCTGTAGAGACAGTAGACTGGAGTCTAAACCGAGCCCTGTGTGCTGACAGATTTCCATGGCAGAGTGTGTCACTATCTAAATGATTCATTTTTCATTTCCAGCCATCCTTCTTGAGGCAGAGCCAGTGTGTTTTCACAGATCAGAGGAGAGAGCAGAGGCACGTCATGGATTCCAACCTTATCATTAAATGGAGTGTTCTGTTGAGAAGAAAACAAACAAAGTCACAAACAAACAAAAATAAACAACAAACAAATAGACATATACAGTGAGCTCCAAAAGTATAGGGACAGTGACAGATGGTTTGTTGCTTTGACTCTGAGGTTAAAGTGCAGACTGTCAGCTTTAATTTGAGGGTACTTTCATCCATATCGGGTGAACCGTTTGGAAATTGCACCACTTTTTGTACAGTCCTCCCATTATAAAGGACCAAATGTATTTGGACAATTTCACTTACACAGTATGTGCAGCATCAAGGTCAAGCATCAACATTAAATGTTTGAAACATATCATTTTCTTATTTACAATAAAAGTGACTTCAAAATGACACAATTTCATTATTTACCATTCATTTCTATTGGGCACTATATCATCTGAAACACAACCAAAACTAACAGAAGATGTAGTCACAAGCTTGGTATAATCATTGCGTGCTAAGAATATGTGACCAAACACTAAAACTTTGCCAACTATAATGAACATATACCTGTAAGTGATTTTGTCCCAATACTTTTGGTCCATCTTAAAATAGGGGGACGATGTACAAAAAGTGTTGTAATTTCTAAACGGTTCACCCGATATGGAGGAAAGTATCCTCAAATTAAAGCTCCACAGTTTTTCACTTTAACCTCATAGTCACTGTACCATTTCAAACGTGTCACCGTGCCAATACCTTTGGAGCTCACTGTAGCTGTCTGAGATCAGATTAGGGTCGGGGGAAAGACAGGAGGTCGCTGTTTAATTTGTATTATTATTATTATTATTATTATTTCGTTTTCTGGTTGTGTTTAGACGGTCTGTTTCCATTCATGTCTATGTTTGTGTCTGAGTCTGTAATTGTGTATATTTGCATCTATGTTGCTCTAGGTTGTAGTTCATTGCCTGTCTATGTCTTGTCTATCTACGCGTTTGATTCCTTGTACAGTGTCAGTGTTTTAGGGTTGAAAATCCCACTCGCAGCTGTATGGTGGAATATTGTGAATATTTATTGTTGTTTTTTTGCCAGGGCCATGTCTCTAATGTAGTGTTAAATGGATGCAGATTCCCTTCAGTGGATCACTAGTCGTCAGGAGGTGGTAGTGCATTAATGAGGGACTCTGGCTACTCTGGGTGTTTACTCACACGTCCAGGGCTTTGCTTTGATGTGGCATGCCTGCCGGCCCTCTCATCATGGCTCATTTGCAGGAAGTCATGATCTCATGTGTTGCGCTGGAGGTTCCATTAGCACAGTGTGACACAGCAATGGGACGGCCCAGAGATGGTGATGCTCTGTGTCAGTGTGATGAGAGAGAGAGTGGGTGTTCTGTGTGTGTTTAGGTTCGACTTTGCGTGCTAGTATTGACTGTTCTGGGTGTGCCTATCTGTGACTGTGTGTGCTGATACTTGCGCCATTCTGCATGTCTGCTTCGATATGTACTGTGTTAATGGAGGTGGCAGGGTAGCCTAGTGTTTAGAGCGTTGGGCCAGTAACTGAAAGTTTGCTAGATAAAATCCCCGAGCTGACAAGGTAAAAATCTGCCACTCTGCCCCTGAACAAGGCAGTTAATCCACTGTTCCTAGGCTGTCACTGTAAATAAGAATTTGTTCTTAACTGACTCGCCTGGTTACATAAAAAATGGTGGGATATCATTTTCCTGGAAAGGCCTCACAGTAGGATGTGGGTTTCTTGGAAAGACCTCATTGCCTGATGGTTGGTCACTGCTGTTTGCCTGCTTCATGCCTACCTTCCCTGGGGTACCAACAATAACCACATGCCCTCCTCCAGCAGAGGAGACCACAGGCTAGGAGGAAGAAGCTCGTCATTAGCACACTGTTATCACAGCTGAAGGAGTGAGAAACTTTGAACTCTCCAGCCATACTACAGATTTTTCACATATGAAACTTAAAATTAGATTTTTATATGTGATTGTATTTTAAATGAAGTAAAGCCTAAAAACATGGCTAAAACTATAATTTGGTCAGTCCTTACTTCCATAGCATAATGGTTGCATTTCTCCAGCCCCATCCCTCAGCTTTTTACTGAAATTGTGGCAGGGAGAACACTTTGTTAATGTTTCAATTAAGCATTGCTGCTTTAAACACCTTTAATATAGTAATCCTCTAGTTTGTAATTTACCTCTATCAAGTAAAACTTCTTAAGTTGAGAAACAAAATTCTTAGTATTGCAAATAAAAATAAAAATAAAAATGTTTAAACGTGAGAGGAAATGCATTGTAAATGAATGCAAATTATTACATTTTTTATGATAAAGCCATTACCCCTATCTTTGGTTATTTCACCCTGGCCTTTGCTTTCTCTGCCTTTTTTCCAGTTGTAGGTTTCGGCACATTCATTCCAGCATCATAGCACCCTGCATCCCACTGCTGGTTTGCCTCTGAAGTTAAGCAGAGTCAGTCCTGGATGGGAGACCAGATGTAGCTGGAAGTGGTGAAAAATTAAACTATAAAAACAATTGTGAAGTGGGGAATTTTTTGTCAACATATGAAGTTCTTACATGTGTCCCAAAACCACTTGAGTCTCACTCATAAAAATGTAAAGTGAAAGAATGTGACATTTTTCACAAAAACCAAATGTGTTTCATGTTTTTTTTGTAGTTCTAAGGGTGACGTACACCCGACCATGTTCAGCACTGTGTTAAAAGGCCACTCAATCTGTGGGGCCGCGCCGTGCCGTCTCTGGTTTCTGTCAATGCCATGCATCAACATATGCCTCTGCTTCTGCATGAAACCTGTCATGCAATAGTATGGATGCCCTATGTGGTTTCTGTTCATCCTCAAAGCAAAATGTGTTATCTGTCAAAACAAGGGGCTGCCCTGAACAGCTGCACCTCCTAAGCCAGTCTGATAGTGAAGTTGAATGAATAATTGACCGCTGGGAAGACAGAGTATGCTTAAATCACATTGTACTTTCTGACAACGTGCTTCTCTGGCCCAATCAAATTTTATTTCTATGGGGGGGGGGGTGAGATAGAGGGAGAGGGTAATAAGATATGAATGGATGCCTAACCTCTGAGAGGTATTCAATTAACTCACAGATTCTTTGTCAGCTGTCTACCACACTGTGTTGGAATAGGTGCATAGTAATGCATGAGGAGAACACTCACATCACACACAAACAACTACACACAAAGCAATACGCATGCGAGCGCCGGCACTCACACACACACAGGGACGTCATGCACCCATTATTTTAGAGGGGGCATGAAGTGCATGAGGATGTACAGGGTGTGGTAAGTAGGGGGGCTGTCACCCTTCTGGAATTCTTTTCATTTTTGCATTTTTCAAACACCTGAAACAGCTTTTTCCTGCAATCTAGAGCCATAATCATATCATTATGACCAATTCCATATAATATATATTGTATATTTCTAGGCACAGGTTATCTAAGCATACCTCTTTAATGAATGATTATTTGATCACTTTTATGCATTGGGAGTTTGGTACAACTGCCACATTGGTATATAGTATCATAACCCAATAATTAATTGTAGTATTCTCTATCAACCTTTCCAGCGGGCATGCCAGCTAAGATAGTTAGACAAACTACTTTAACTTGATTGATAGCCTGAAATGACTTGGTAGCTAGTTATGAGGTAGGGAGATAGGTTCCCAATCTAGCGGGCTAGCTAAAGCCAACTTCATAAAATTGCTGGGTGGCTAGTATTATAGAGAAACAACAAAACATTTTTGTTTTATTTATTCATCAAGATGGAACCCATAAGCTACATAGTTTGATCAAATGTATTCGTAAACATACCTCCTGCGAGTCCTGCCCATCATGGGTAGCTAAAATAAAATAAAATGCTGTGTGTGTCACTCAAAACTCTCTCTCTCCTCCTCCAGTGATGTAAAGGTCTGCACACACTAGAGTATATAGCTTCCTGCCTAGCATATCTTTGCTCCGTTGTGCACTCTGGAACGAACCACTTACTAGGGAGAATAGGGGTGGGGGGTGGGGGGGGTTCTCTTTACCATGTCCAGACAGTGTTCCCTCTCCGCGAACTAAAAATGAAGTGTAGTACTTCATTTAATTAGAAATACTATTAGTCATAACCCTCAACTTATTCCACATTTTGTTGTATTACAGCCTGAATTCAAAAGGGTTACATTTAAAGAAAATACCCCATAGTACCTCATAATGACAATTGAAAACATGTTTTTATTCATTTTTGCTAAAGTTTTGAAAATTAAATAGATAAATACCTAATTTATACAAGTATTCACACCTCTGGGTCAATACTTTGTAGAAGAACCTTTGGCGGCTTTTGGGGTAAGTCTTTAAGAGATTTGCACACCTGGATTGTACAATATTTGCCCATTATTCTTTGAAAAATATTTCAAGCTCTGTCAAATTGATTGTTGATAATTTCTTAAGTCTCGCTATAGATTTTCAGGTCTATTTAAGTCAAAACTGTAACTAGGCCACTCAGGAAAATTCAATGTCATCTTGGTATGAAACTCCAGTGTATATTTGGCTTTGTGTTTTAGATTATTGTCCTACTGTCAAACATAACTCTTTGTATTCAGGACAAAAAGTTGATTTCTTTGCAACATTTTTTGCAGTATTACCCAAGTGCCTTGTTGCAAACAGGATGCTCTTTTCACTATGTCAATTAGGTTAGTATTGTGGAGTAACTACAATGTCTCATATCACAACCATTAAACTGTTTTAACTGTTTTAAAATCACCATTGTCCTCATAGTGGAATCCCTGAGCAGTTTCCTTCCTCTCTGCCAGCTTAGTTAGGAAGGATGCCTGTATCTTTGTAGTGACTGAGTGTATTAATACACCATCCAAAGCATGATTCATAACTTCACCATGCTCAAAGGGATATATTTTTCACATCTACCAATCAGTGCCTTTCTTTCCTAAGGCAATTTTAAACCTCCCTGGTCTTTGTGGTTAAATCTGTTCTTGAAATTCACTACATGATTGAGGGACCTTACAGATAATTGTTCTGACCTACCACGTCGATTCGGTCCTATGTAACAAAATCTCAGGCCTCTCCTCCACTCCTTACGAAGTCTGAGCCGCCGAAGTCTCCCACCATCAGCTTTGACAAATTGAAAAAACCTAGTCATTGGTGACTCCAATATTAGACTTAAAAAGAATCATCCAGTGATCATACACTGTTTACCAGGGTACAGGGCTTCCGACGTAAAGGCTAATCTGAAGATAGGGCTTTCTAAGGCTAAAACTGTTGAGTTTAGAGAGTATAGGGATATTAGTATCCACGTCGGCAACAACAATATTAGGATGAAACAGTCAGAGGTCACCAAGCATAGCTTCAGCATGTAAATCAGCTACCAAGATGTGTCGGCATCGAGTAATTGTCTGGCCCCCTCCCAGTTAGGGGGAGTGATGAGCTCTACAGCAGAGTCTCACAACTCAATCGCTGGTTGAAAACTGTTTTCTGCCCCTCCCAAAAGGCAGAATTTGTTGATAATTGGCCCTCTTTCTGGGACTCACCCACAAACAGGACCAAGCCTGGCCTGCTGAGGAGTGACGGACTTCAAGGCTGGCCTGCTGAGGAGTGACAGACTCTATCCTTGCTGGAGGGGTGCTTTCATCTTATCTACGAACATAGACAAGGCTCTAACTCCTCTAGCTCCACAATGAGATAGGGTGCAGGCCAGGCAGCAGGCTGGTAGCCAGCTTAGTGAAGTCTGCCACTAGCACAGTTAGTGTAGTCAGCTCAGCTATCCCCATTGAGACCGTGTCTGTGCCCCGATCAAGGTTGAGCAAAAGAAAACATGGCGGTTTTTGCCTTAGCAATCTCATTGGAATAAAGACCTCCTCCAATCAAATACTTATTGAAAGAGATTGTGATATCTCACATATCAAAATAGTGTAACTTAATGTTAGATCCCTCACTTCCAAGGCAGTCATAGTCAATGAAATAATCACTGATCATAATCTTGATGTGATTGGCCTGACTGAAACATGGCTCAAGCCTGTTGAATTTACTGTGTCAAATCTCCTCCTGGTTACACTAGTGATCATATACCCTGCATATCCCGCTAAGGCAGGGGTGTTGCTAACATTTATGACAACTAATTTCAATGAAAAGAAAATTACCGCTTTTAGTCTTTTTAGTTTCTAGTCATGAAATCTATGCAGCCAACTCATTCATTTTTTATAGATATGGTTTACAGCTCTCCTGGGCTGTTTACAGCAATCCTCCCTGAGTTCCATGAATTCCTATCGAACCTTGTAGTCATGGCATATAATAGTCACAGTTTTGATCACTTAAATATGCACATGGAAATGTCCACAGACACATTCCAATTGGCTTTTTGAGCCATCATCGACTCAGTGGGTTTTGTCCAACATGTCTCTGGACCTACTCATTGCCACAGTCATACCCTGCATCTAGTGTTGTCCCGTGGAATAAATATTGTGGATCTAATTGTTGTTCCTCGTAATCCTAGACTATCGGACCATCATTTATTTATGTTTGCAATGGCAACAAATAATCTGCTCAGGCCTCAACCAAGCAACATCAAAATCCTATAAAAGCTATAAATTCTCGAAAAACCCAAAGATTCCTAGATGCCCTTGCAGACTCCCTCCACCTACCCAAGGACATCGGAGTATGGTTAACCACCTAACTGAGGATCTTCATTTAACCTTGCATAATACCCTAGAAGCAGTCGCGCCCCTAAAAACAAAAAACATTTGTCACAAGAAATTTGCTCATGGGAAAACAGAAAATTGGAACGGAAATGGCGCTCCCCAAACTGGATGTCTTACGACTAGCTTGGAAAGACAGTACCGTGTAATATCAAAGAGCCCTCACTTCTGCTCGATCATCCTATTTTTCCAACCTAATTGAGGAGAAAAATATATTTTTGATACTGTCACAAAGCTAACTAAAAAGCAGTATTCAACAAGGGAGAGTAACTTTCACTTCAGCAGTGATAAATTCATGAAATTCTTTGATGAAAATATCATGATCATTAGAATGCAAATTACAGACTCCACTTTGAATCTGCGTATTCCAACTAAACTATTGAAAGAGCTACAGTACTTCCTGTACTTGGCACTCCTATGTTGAACATAATAAATGGCTCCCTATCTACCGGATGTATTCCAAACTCAATAAAAGTAGCAGTAATAAAGCCTCTCTTGAAAAATCCAAACCTTCACCCAGAAAATGTTTAAAAAACTATTGGCCTAAATCAAATCTCCCATTCTTCTCAATTGTTTTTGAAAAATCTGAAGACAAATAATGTATACGAAATGCTTCAGTCTGGTTTTAGACCACATTATAGCACTGAGACTGTCCTCGTGCTCCTAGACCTTAGTGCTGTTTTTGACACCATCAAACACCATATTTCTTTGGAGAGATTAGAAACCCTAATTGTTCTTCATGGACAAGTTTTTGCCTGGTTTAGATCTTATCTGTAGGACAGATATCAGTTTGTCTCTGTGGATCAATTGTCCTCTGACAAATCAATTATACGTTTCGGCATCCCTCATGGTTCATTCAGAAAAACAATGTAAACTTTCACTGCTATACGGATGATAAACAGTTTCGATGAAACATGGTGAAGCCCCAAAATTGCCTACCCTGGAAGCCTGTGTTTCAGACATAAGGAAATGGATGGCGGCAAATGTTTTACTTTTCAACTCAGACAAAACAGAGATGCTAGTTCTAGGTCCCAAGAAACGAAGAGATCTGCTGTTGGATCTGACAATTAATCTTAATGGTTGTACAGTCGTCTCAAATAAAACTGTGAAGGACCTTGGCATTACTCTGGACCCTGATCTCTCTTTTGATGAACATATCAAGAATATTTCAAGGGCAGCTTTTTTACATCTTTGTACCGTTGCTCAAATCTGAAACTTTTTTCCCAAAAATGATGCAGAAATGCTTTTGTCCTACGTACCTTTCCGATTGGTCCTGCCGTACATACCTACAAGTACGCTACAGTCACAAGACACAGGCCTTCTTATTGTCCCCAGAATTTATAAGCAAACAGCTGTAGGCAGGGCTTTCTCCTACAGAGCTCCATTTCTATGGAATGATCTGCCTATCCATGTGAGAAACGCAGACTCAGTCTCGACCTTTAAGTCTTCAATGAATACTCATCTCTTCAGTAGGTCCTATGATTCAGTGTAGTCTGGCCTAGGGGTGCGAAGACGAATGGCTAGATACTGGAGCGACGAACTACTATTGGTGTATCATCCTGGCCAGCTCCCCTCTCTCTGCTCGCCACTGACCTTATTACGCGGGCTGAGTCACTGGCTTACTAGTGCTCTTCCATGCCGTCTCTAGGAGGGGTGCGTCACGTGAGTGGGTTGAGTCACAGACGTGGTCTTCCTGGCCGGTTTTGTGCCACCTCGGGCTTGTGCGGTGGATGAGACCTTTATGGCCTATACCTCAGGGTAGTCAGTTGGTGGTCCGTGCTTTGGCAAAGTGGGTGGGGTTATATCCTGCCTGGTTGGCCCTGTCTGGGAGTATCATCGGACGGGACCACAGTGTCCCCCGACCCATCCCTGTCTCAGTCTCCAGTATCTATGCTACAATAGTCTATGTGCCAGGGGACTAGGGTCAGTCTGTTATATCTGGTGTAATTCTCCTGTCTTATCTGGTGTCCTCTGTGAATTTAAGTATGCTCCCTCTAATTCTCTCTCTCTCCCTCCCCTCCTGGAGGACCTGAGCACTAGAGTCATGCTTCAGGACTACCTGGCCTGGAGACTTCTGGCTGTCCCCAGTCCAACTGGTTGTGCTGCTGCTCCAGTTTGAATTGTTCTGCCTGTGACTAGCGAAAGCTGACCTGTTCACTAGACGTGCTGCCTTGTCCAGATGAGCATGCTACTTTGTCTAGCTACCTGCTGTTTTTGAATCTCTCTCCCTCTCTACCGCACATGCTGTCTCGACCTCTGAATTCTCGGCTATGAAAAGCCAACTTTCCATTTTGTATTTTTTATACATTTATTAAAAAAAACACTTTAATCAATTTTAGAATAAGGCTGTTTCCCTATAACACTTTGTGACATCTGCTGATATAAAAAGATCTTTATAAATACATTTGATTGATTAAAACTAACTAACTGTTTTCAATGTTAACTAGCTAGCTAACATTAGGCTATAGCTACTAATGCAAATGTCTTTTTGAGATACTAATACAGTGCTTTCGGGAAGTATTTTAGCCCACTTGACTTTTTCCACAATTTGTTATGCTACAATTTTATTCTAAAATTGATTAAATTGTTTTTTCCCCTTCTTCATCAATCTACACACAATACCCCATAGTGACAAAGCAAATACAGTTTTTTAGTAATTTTACATACAGTTACATAAGTATTCAGACCTTTTACTCAGTACATGTTGAAGCACATTTGGCAGTGATTATAGCCTTGATTCTTCTTCGGTATGATGCTACAAGCTTGGCACACCTGTATTTGGGGAGTTTATACCATTGTTCTCAGTACATCCTCTCAAGCTCTGTCAGGTTGGATGGGGAGTGTCGCTGCACAGCTATTTTTAGGTCTCTCCAGAGATGTTCGTTCAGGTTCCAGTTCGTGCTCTGGCTGGGCCACTCAAGTACATTCAGATGGTTGTCTTTCTGGAAGGTTCCCCCAAATTGTCACAGAGAAACTCTGGATTTCTGTCAGAATGACCATCGGTTCCTTGGTAACCTCCCTAACCAAGGCCCTTCTCCCCCTGTTGCTCAGTTTGGCCGGGAGCCAGCTCTAGGAAGAGTCTTGGTGGTTCCTAACTTCTTCCATTTAAGAATGATGGAGACCACTGTGTTCTTGGGACCTTCAATGCTGTAGAATAGTTTTGGTACCCTTCCCCAGATCTGTGCCTTGATACAATCCTGTCTTGGAGCTCTACAGACAATTCCTTTGACCTCATGACTTAATTTTTGCTCTGACATTCACTGTCAACTGTGGGACCTTATATAGACAGGTGTGTGCCTTTTCAAATCATACCACAGGTGGACTCCAATCAAGTTGTAGGAACATCTCAAGGATGACCAGTGGAAACAGGATACAACCGAGCTCAATTTATAGTCTCATAACAAAGGGTCTGAATACTTATGTAAATAAGCTTTAAGCTTTTTTTCTGAATGCATTTGCAAAACTTTCTAAAAACCTGTTTATCGCTTTGTCATTATGGGGTATTGTGTGTAGCTTGATGATTTTAGAATAAGGCTGTAAAGTAACAAAATGTGGCGAAAGTCAAGTGTTCTGAATACTTTCTGAATGTACTGCAATATTACTACCTAGATCATACACATAATATTAGCTAGCAAGACAGGCAGCTAAAATTAGCTAGCTAGCTAACAGTATGATTTAACTTGCGATGAGAACAACTTATATTGCTAGACTGTTACCTATATACAGTATATACAGTATATACAGTATATACAGTATATATATATATATATATATTTCTGCCAAAAAACACATTTTGATTACAAACATTTTTTTTTACATTCAAATGCCTCACATGTGAAGTAGTGACGTCCACCATATGCATAGCATTCTTCAGAAATCATGTTAACCACTATTTTTGAACACAGAATGAGTCCATGGAACTTTACTCCCGAACGTATTTAGGCTTGCCATAACAAAGGACTTGAACACTTCAGCCAGACATTTCAGCTTTAAAGGTTTTATGCATTTCTAAAATGTTATACAAACAAAATACCACGTTGACATTATGGGGTATCAGTGACACAAAATCTCAATTTAATCAACTTTAAATGCAGGCTGTAACACAACAAAATGTAGAGGGGTGTGTATACTTTCATACGCACCCTTGTACCCCCTATGGGCAAGACACCTCTGTGACACACACACACACACACACACACACACACACACACACACACACACACACACACACACACACACACACACACACACACACACACACACACACACACACACACACACACACACACACACAGTCTGACAGATGCAGTTTGGGGTGGTTGGAAGGCTCTTCAATAAATAATATATGACTGCAGATTTGCAAGCTGCTTTCAAAGTACAGAGATTTATAACAATGTGCTAATAATGATATTAAGTATTTTCTGCAACATTGCACATTCGCCAAAGCAGACCCAGATTGCTTTATAGTGAGTGACCTTATAGTTGAGGTTCATAAATATCGGTACAATTGTGTTTTCAATGTCCTTGGAGACTTCTGTGTTTGCAGTAATGAAACTTCAAACCCTGATGAGAAAATATGGAATGCCACTTGGAGGAGTTTTCATTGGAGATTAGTCTTGTTTTTAAGGGAATTTCTATTTGTTATACATTCGTTCCTGCTTCTTCTACTTGAGCCAATGCAGTCGCTGATTGAAATATACCTATTTTAACTTTTGCATTTAAAAAAAAGCTTATGACCACTGTTGCATACATGCTACAACTTTTTTTAACAGAGTCAATTATACTATTTAGAATGAACAGCCAGCTCACGATCAAACAAGTGCACCAGGGAGAACGCAACAAGCATGCAGATGCAATAAGTGAAAACACATGATCTAACTGGGGATAGCTAGATAACATAATGAGACATTCTGAAATAACTGCATATTTCCGACTTAGATATTCTTTTAGAAATACTTTAAATTGGCATGGGAGCTAGCTAACTAGCTAGCAAGCTACAAGTTAGCTATAGCTTGCTAGCTGCTAATCAAAGATAGAATACCGTTTTATTAGACAATAAAATCAACCAAACTATTTCTCAATGTTTCTCAAAAGGACTGTAGCTGGGTAATTCATTTAATCATGTTTTGCTACGCGTCCGGTTTTATGCTGTTTTTGTCCACACAAAATGTCACCCTGTCACCTACATAACCTGATGAACACAGTGGGGGGAAACAATCAAATTGGCCTGCCACCGTCATGCTTTTTTGTCCTACCAGATCTTTGATGAGAAGGTTCTAGAGAGTTTTTACTTTAGCGCCATCTGAACCTGATAGAGCAGATCCAGTAAGCCATCTGGGGCAAGAGACTCATTGGGAGGGAGACTAGAGCAGACCTAGAAGTTCTGACTGAGCGCACATGCTGTTATAATTTATTCTATGAAATCCTGCAATTTCATTGGGGCAGTGCCCACTCATAGCAAATAGCTGGCAAAACAATCCAAACAATGTTTTCATGGCCTATGCGCCCGCGGAGCTGCTGGCAGTCACTGATGGGCAGAGTAGTAACTGAATAGCTTGTTTTAAACAATAACAATTTGAACAGGAAAATGTGCCCCTAACACCCTAATGGGCAGGCCGCCAATGGTCATAACTATTGATGAGGGAGTCATTAGGCACATTTCCGTAAAGGATGGAGAAAAAATGTATTAATGAATTCCCTTTAAAGTGATTAATTACTTCAAGTTATCGCAAAGACACTTGTTGCTCTGAGACAAATTCATTTAGGTGTGGACATCACAGAGCTGCCATAGGGATGCTGTCTTATCGACAGCAAAGTTGGCATCGTTTGTGCTGTATTGATATATTTCATATGTAGCACCTAACTAGAACCCAGAGATTTCCCTGGCCAGTTCACGTGATCAGCATAACATCCTTGTCCTATTGATTGGATAGGACAGATATTTGACAAATTTTGCTGAAGTTCATAGCAATTACTTTTCTCTGTAATACAGTACATCCTGTTATAAGAGGCATATTGACACACTTATTGGTTTGTTTTTTTATTGTACGTGTCAGTTAGGTTATTGATTGAAAAATGCAATTGTTAATTTGTAGGAGTAGGAAGTCAAAGTCTTTTCCCATACAGCTGCAGTGTTATTTTACCTTATGATGCTGGCTGTTGCTGTCCATGTTGAAGTGGGTGTATTAGAGAGGCCAGGGTCAGGTTGAAAATGACTCTACTCTCTTACCGTTGCATTGAAAAGTGCTTGCTATTTCTGACTGAGTTAAAAGTCAACAAGGCAACAGCACTCGTACCTGAATGTTTTGTATATTTAATGGCTCAATTTAAGGTTTGTATTGTGTGATAGACTGGGCTTTACTCTACGTTTTGACATGTCTGTACTTCTTGATCTATTTTGGGCCAATACACGGACATACATGTTAGCACGCACATATGCATGCACGCAGTGGTACTGTAGGACAATGCAAAGAAAGAAACTCAAATCTGAAGGATGTGAATGTCATCAACAAGAGACATGATCCTAATAATTTGCACCCACAAGGAGTCGGGTCACGGCATAGGGTGGCCATTGTACAGCGCCCCTGGAGCACTTGGGTTAAGTGCCTTGCTCAAACACACAGCAATAGATTCTCTTGTTCACCTTGTCAGTTACTGAAGCAACGCTCTAAACTCCAGGCTACCTGCCGCTCTAACATGAGATAGAAGAATCAGTAGGGATGAGTTCCAACGACTGTGTCATGTGGAGAATAAGGCAGCTGAATGAATGAATGAGGAGAGAGCAGGAAGACAAGTTAGGACAAGTTGACTGAAGGTGTGTGTGTGTGTGTGTGTGTGTGTGTGTGTGTGTGTGTGTGTGTGTGTGTGTGTGTGTGTGTGTGTGTGTGTGTGTGTGTGTGTGTGTGTGTGTGTGTGTGTGTGCGTGTGTGCGTGCGTGCGTGCGTGCGTGCGTGCGTGCGTGCGTGCGTGCGGGTGTGGGTGTGTGTGCGTGCATGCGTGCGTTATCTCTTTAAAGAACTCCTCTATGTCATGGATAATGGATAAATGCTTAGCTTAACTTTGTCCCGTCTTTCACACTATGAAGCCAATGCTAATTTGCATTGTCAAGGTGCAGAGGAGGATTCATCTGTCACTGAATCCGATGGGCAGATACCCACATGCAGGTTGCTCCACAGAAACACACCTGTCACTGCACTACACCACAGCTATTCATCTTAGGTAATTAAGAAGGACAACACATTAATTGCAGTTATGTTGACTATCAATCATGCTGTACAGTAGGTCTTTGAGACTGACACTGGTTGTTTGGGAGATAAATGATGAACGCTTTGTGGATGCCTTTGAACCCGAAGCCTGGATCTCTTGTTGGGAACATTTTCTGTGCTTTATACTTCTTAGAATGGTTCAACATAGTACTGAAGTTGACAAAGATGTTCTTTTGATCTTTGGATACATTTTTTGTCTGTCTGGATTCATATATCGGCGCATCTGTTTACAGATGTCAGAATATTAAGTCTCACAGCTGGATTTGCAATAGCAACCCTGGTTGACTGCCCAATGCTTGAAAACCAGCACTTCTTATAGAATATTGGATCTAAAATATGAAACCTGGTTGACTGCCTTATGCTTGACTACCAGCAGTTCTTATAGAATATTGGATCTAAAATATGTATCCTGGTTGGCAAAACAATTAAGTGAGTAGTGAGATAGTGAAATAAAGGACACATTTATTTGTGTGTTCATAAGCTGTCACGAATCCCGCTTGTTTGTTTGCCTGTGTTGGTGTCCTGGAACGCACCCTGTCTGGTTGCCGGGCGAATTAGCTTGTTGGGAGATCGATGTTCACCCGCACCTGTATCCCATCAGTAATCTGCACACCTGTCCTGATCATCACCTCTCCCCTTCAAAAGCTCTGACCTGACATCCATTCCCTGCCGGATCGTTAGCCATGAACAGTATGTTGTGCCCACGAACCAGCCTCCAGTTTATAGAGTTTGTTTTGTTTTATTGTTTTGTACGTCTTGCTTGCCTTTAACTTACCGCCGTTTGTTTTGTCTACAGCCATTCACCCGGAACCCATACCCCATCCCTGTCTGCTCGTCGCCAGTGTGTTGTTATCCATTGGATCTGCCTATCCACTCCCATCAACCCACCTCCGCTGCCCGCTCCTCCACCCGGAACTATCTTCCTCCACGTTCTCATTGATTAATAAATACTCACCATCTTTATACTCACCTTGTCCTGGTCTGCTTCTGGGTCCAATTCTGGTAAACCCTGACAGAACGATCCGGCCAGTGATGAACCCAGCGGACCTGGACTCCGTTTGCCATACAATTACCCAGCAGGAGAAGATGTTGGGACAACACAACACGGCGCTACACGAGATAGCGGGTTCAATCTGGAACTTATCGGATAGATTAACGAGTATCCAGGATCAGCTCAGGTTGCCGGCGGATCATCCACCACCTGTTTCACCCATATCACCTGCCGATTCGGGAGCGGGTTCCTTCCGTGAGCCCAAGGTTCCGACACCGGAGAAGTTGGAGGGAGATCTGGGAGGATGCCGTTCATTTCTTTTACAGTGTGGGTTAGTTTTTGATCTGCAGCCCTACTCTTACGCCACAGATAAGGCTAGGATAGCTTTTGTTATTGAGCTGCTGCGTGGTAGAGCTCTGGAATGGGCTTCAGCTGTTTGGGAACGACAGGACACATGCATGACGTCATACCAGGGTTTCACGGCAGAGATGAGAAAGCTTTTTGACCATCCAGTTCGAGGTAAGGACGCAGCTAAACGTTTGTTCTCTCTTCGCCAAGGAGCTCGCAGTGTGGCAGACTTTGTGATAGAATTCAGGACATTGGCTGTGGAGAGTGGTTGGAATGAAGAATCACTAAAAGCGTTTTTTTACCAGGGGTTGTCGGAGCAACTCAAGGACGAGCTGATCTCCTATCCAGAGCCTAGTGACCTAGATAGTTTGGTCACCTTAGCTATTCGGGTAGATAATAGAGTCTGAGAGAGAAGGAGGGAGAAGCAGTGGTGTCCATATAATCAATCTGAGACTCGGTTACCATTCGGGTCAGGAAGTGGACCAGAACGGGTTGATCATTTTCCCTCACACGGGATTAGTGGAGGAGTCCTGCCGCCAGATCCTGAACCGATGCAAGTGGGGCTGCAAGTGGGGCGGCACGGGTTAACTAAGGACAAGCGCCAATGTAGACGTGAGATCAACAGCTGCCTCTACTGTGGTAGCTCGGGACATTACATCTCCGTTTGTCCTCAGCGCCCGTTAAACTGCTCGGCTCGTTAAGTTTGGGAGGTTTGTTAGCGAGCCAGTTTCAACCTCTCAAGAGCCCTGTCAGACCTCGTTTTCCTGCTACCCTCATAAATAAGAATCAGAGTTTAGCGATTAACGTTTTCATCGATTCAGGTGCCGATGACAGCTTCATTGATGCCAACTTAGTGGAACAGCTGGGGCTTTCCAAGGAGCAATTACCGGAAGCCATTGAAGCAACCACTCTGAACGGCAGTGTCTGGCACGGATCACTATGAGGACTGAACCGGTTAAGATGTTGTTGTCGGGGAATCATTCAGAGGTTATTTCTTTTTTCATTTTGCCTTCCCCCCATGTTCCTCTGGTTCTTGGATACCCCTGGCTAAGAGAACACAATCCTTCGTTCGATTGGGTGACTGGTAAGGTAACTAGTTGGAGCATTGAGTGCCATGCTAACTGCCTCAGGACTGCCTGTTCTCATGCTGTCCCCAGTCGGGTCAGTAAGTCTGCTCCTCCTGATTTGTCCCTGGTTCCTGAAACATATCACAAGTTGGGTGAGGTGTTCAGTAAGCAGAAAGCTCAGTCATTTCCTCCCCACAGACCTTATGATTGTACAATTTAGCTGTTCCCTGGGGCTGCCTTTCCCAAGGGACGGTTATACAGTATTTCTCGACCTGAACGGGAAGCCCTGGAGACCTACATAAAGGAGTCTCTTGCTGCAGATCTCATTCGTCCCTCGTCATCACCCCTGGGAGCTGGATTTTTTTTAGTGAGTAAGAAGGATGGCTCTCTTCGACCGTGTATTGATTATCGGGGGTTGAATGATATTACGGTCAAGAACAAGTACCCCTTGCCCTTGATGAGCTCCGCTTTCGATTCTTTACAGGGTGCTACTGTGTTTACGAAGCTTGATCTACGTAATGCGTATCATCTGGTTTGGATCAAAGAGGGGGACGAGTGGTTGACTGGATTCAATACACCTATGGGACATTTCAGTACCAGGTGATGCCGTTTGGACTTTCCAACGCTCCAGCAGTGTTCCAAAGTTTGGTGAATGACGTGCTGAGGGATATGATCGGTCTGTTTGTGTTCGTTTACCTGGATGACATCCAGATTTTCTCCAAGGAGCTTTCCAGCCACATCCAGCATGTTAAGCAGGTCCTGCAGCGGTTATTGGAGAACCGTCTGTTTGTGAAGGCAGAGAAGTGTGATTTTCACGCCCACACTACATCCTTCCTCAGGTACATCATCTCCAGGGGTGAGATCAAGATGGACCAAGAAGGTTCGGGCGGTTCGGGATTGGGCCCGGCCCGGTACGAGATTGCAGCTCCAGAGATTCCTGGGATTTGCGAACTTCTATCGGAGGTTTATCCGTGATTACAGCCGGGTGGCCGCCCCTTTAACTGCTCTGTCGTCTTGCATCAGAATTTTCTGTTGGACTCCTGAGGCAGACCGAACATTTCTGTACTTGAAGAGCCGATTCACCAACGCGCCGATT
Organism: Oncorhynchus gorbuscha; assembly: GCF_021184085.1. Lineage (NCBI taxonomy): Eukaryota > Metazoa > Chordata > Actinopteri > Salmoniformes > Salmonidae > Oncorhynchus > Oncorhynchus gorbuscha. The sequence continues at coordinate 13,020,160 of NC_060180.1, read as the reverse complement.
CTCTCTCAACCTGACACTTCCCGTCAGTTTGTTGTTGAGGTGGACGCGTCTGATGTGGGGGTGGGCGCCATCCTGTCCCAGCATAGTTCCACTGACGGTAAACTCCATCCCTGCGCCTTCTACTCTTGTCGTCTTTCACCAGCTGAGAGAAACTACGATGTGGGTAACCGGGAGCTTCTTGCTGTGAAGCTTCCCTTGGAGGAGTGGCGTCACTGGTTGGAGGGAGCGGAGCAACCGTTTGTGGTCTGGACTGACCACAAGAATCTGGCTTACGTGCAATCGGCTAAACGTCTCAACTCCCGTCAGGCCAGGTGGGCTTTGTTTTTTGGACGCTTCAATTTTTCCCTGACGTTCCGACCTGGGTCGAAGAACGGCAAAGCGGACGCCTTGTCCCGGATGTTCTCCAAGACGGATGAGAGTGGGGCCAAGACTGAGACGATTCTTCCCCAGAACCTTGTCGTGGGAGCCGTTACATGGAGGATTGAGGAGGATGTGATGGCGGCCCTTCGGACGCAGCCCGGCCCCGGTAACGGTCCACCCGGTCGGTTGTTCGTGCCTGAGTTGGTCCGTTCTGCTGTTCTTCAATGGTCCCACGCCAGCAAGATAGCTTGTCACCCTGGCGGTGCTCGGACTATGGCGCTACTGCGCAGACGATTTTGGTGGCCTGCCATGGGAGAAGATACCCGGAGGTTTGTTGCCGCATGTCCTGTTTGTGCTCAGAACAAAAGTACCAATCGGCCCAGCTCTGGGCTTCTTCACCCCCTACCTATTCCTCGGCGACCTTGGTCGCATCTGGCCCCTTCTGTTGGGAATACGGTCATTCTGACCATTGTAGACAGATTCAGCAAGTTTGCTCATTTTGTCCCTCTCTCCAAGCTTCCATCTGCCACGGAGACGTCAGAGATCCTGGTTAGGGAGGTTTTCAGGGTCCACGGATTGCCCAGTGACATTGTTTCTGACCGTGGTCCTCAGTTTACCTCTGCTGTCTGGAGATCCTTCTGTTTGGCCATTGGAGCTACAGTCAGTCTCACTTCTGGATTTGACCCACAATTTAATGGTCAGGCGGAGAGAGCCAACCAGAAGATGGAGTCCACGCTGTGTTGTCTTGTCTCCTCTGATCCCACCTCTTGGTTATCTCAATTACCCTGGGTCGAGTATGCCCATAATACCCTTCATTCATCTGCCACTGGGATGTCCCCCTTCCAATGCCTGTACGGATACCAACCTCCCTTGTTTCTTTCTCAGGAGAGGGATCTTTTGGTTCCTTCTGTCCAGGCCCACATTCGTCTTTGCCACCGGACCTGGCATCGGGCCAGGAAGGTCCTCCTTAGAGGTTCTGACCGGTATCAGGTCCAGGCGAATCGTCGCCGTATTCCTGCTCCCGCTTATACCATCGGAGATAAGGTTTGGTTTGCTACACGGGATCTTCCTCTACGGACTGAGTCGAGGAAACTGTCACCAAAGTTCATCGGTCCGTTTGTGGTGGAGAGAATCATTAACCCTGTTGTGGTCCGACTCAAATTGCGGGCAACGCTTCGAGTACACCCCACCTTTCATGTCTCCTGCCTCAAGCCGGTTCTCCTCAGTCCTCTGTTGCCTCCTCGTCCTCCTCGGATGATCGGAGGTGGTCCTGCCTACACGGTGCGCCGCATAATGGATTCCAGACGGCGGGGTCGATGTTTCCAGTGTCTCGTGGATTGGGAAGGATATGGTCCAGAGGAGAGGAGTTGGATTTCTCGGTGTCAGATCCTTGATGACGACCTGCTTCGTGACTTCTACCGCCTCCACCCTGGCGCTCCAGGTAGTCCGCCCGGTGGCGTTCGTCGGAGGGGGGTACTGTCACGAATCCCGTTTCCTGAGTCTGTGTTTGCCTGTGTTTCTGTCCTGGAGTGTGTTGCGGGGGTGCTGGAACGCACCCTGTCTGGTTGCCGGGCGAATTAGCTTGTTGGGAGATCGATGTTCACCCGCACCTGTATCCCATCAGTAATCTGCACACCTGTCCTGATCATCACCTCTCCCCTTCAAAAGCTCTGACCTGACATTCATTCCCTGCCGGATCGTTAGCCATGAACAGTATGTTGTGCCCACGAACCAGCCTCCAGTTTATAGAGTTTGTTTTGTTTTATTGTTTTGTACGTCTTGCCTTTAACTTACCGCCGTTTGTTTTGTCTACAGCCATTCACCCAGAACCCATACCCCATCCCTGTCTGCTCATCGCCAGTGTGTTGTTATCCATTGGATCTGCCTATCCACTCCCATCAACCCACCTCCGCTGCCCGCTCCTCCACCCGGAACTATCTACCTCCACGTTCTCATTGATTAATAAATACTCACCATCTTTATACTCGCCTTGTCCTGGTCTGCTTCTGGGTCCAATTCTGGTAAACCCTGACATAAGCACTGAAGGGCTTGAGGTCTATGTATAAATAAATACATTTAACTTTACAGCCTTCGCTCACCTCTCACTGAATGCTGAAAGCTCAGATATAAAAATATGTTGTTTGTTTTTCTTGAGAAACATTCATGCCTGCTTTCTTTACAATCTAGTTATTTTCCAGCACAACACCTGTATGATCCCCATAACATATTTAGGGGTCATTACTTGATCCAGATTTTTATGCAATTTTTTAAATATATTTTTTTACCATAGACAAAGTGTACAGTTGTGGGCAAAAGGTTTGGAGAATGACACAAATCTTAATGTCCACAAAGTTTGCTGCTTCAGTGTCTTTAGGTATTTTTGTCAGATGTTACTAAGGAATACTGAAGTATAATTACAAGCATTTCATAAGTGTCAAAGGCTTTTATTGACAATTGCAGATTGTCAGATGCAAAGAGTCAATTGCAGATGCAAAGAGTCAACATTTGCAGTGTTGAGCCTTCTTTTTCAAGACCTCTGCTATCCGCCCTGGCATGCTGTCAATTAACTTCTGGGCCACATCCTGACTGATGGCAGCCCATTCTTGCATAATCAATGCTTGGAGTTTATCAGAATTTGTGGGGTTTTGTTTGTCCACGTGCCTCTTGAGGATTGACCACAAGTTCTCAATGGGATTAAGGTCTGGGGAGATTCCTGGCCATCGACCCAAAATATACATGTTTTGTTCCCCAAACCACTTAGTTATCACATTTGCCTTATGGCAAGGTGCTCCATCATGCTGGAAAAGGCATTGTTTGTCACCAAACTGTATCTGGATGGTTGGAAGAAGTTGCTCTCGGAGGATGTGTTGGTACCATTATTTTTCATGGCTGTCCTCTTAGGCAAAGTTGTGAGTGAGCGCAGTCCCTTGGCTGAGAAGCAACCACACACATGAATGGTCTCAGGATGCTTTACTGTTGGCATGACACAGGACTGATGGTAGCGCTCACCTTGTCTTATCCGGCCACGCTTTTTTCCGGATGCCCCAAACAATTGGAAAGGGGATTCATCAGAGAAAATGACTTGACCCCAGTCCTCAGCAGTCCAATCCCTGTACCTTTTGCAGAATACCAGTCTGTCCCTGATGTTTTTCCTGGAGAGAAGTAACTTCTTTGCTGCCCTTCTTCACACCAGGCCATCCTCTAAAAGTCTTCGCCTCGCTGTGTGTGCAGATGCACTTCTTCACAACAATTGAACAGCTCTCCTTGAAGTCCTTGATGATCCGAGAAATGATTGATTTAGGTTGCAATCTTACTGGCAACAATACCCTTGCCTGTGAAGCCCTTTTGGTGCAAAGCAATGATGACGGCACGTGTTTCCTTGCAGGCAACCATGACTGACAGGAAGAACAATGATTCCAAGCACCACCCTCCTTTTGAAGCTTCCAGTCTGTTATTCAAACTCAATTAGCATGACAGAGTGATCTCCAGCCTTGTCCTCGTCAACACTCACACCTGTGTTAACGAGAGAATCACTGACATGATGTCAGCTGGTCCTTTTGTGGCAGGGCTGAAATGCAGTGGAAATGTTTTTGGGGGATTCAGTTCATTTTAATGGCCAAGAGGGACTTTGCAATTAACTGCAATTCACCTGATCACTCTTCATAACATTCTGGAGTATATGCAAATTGCCATCATACAAACTGAGGCATCAGATTTTGTGAAAATTAAAATTTGTGTCATTCTCAAAACTTTTGGCCACGACTGTAGTCCAAGGGATACTTTAGACTCCTATTTTAGTAGAAGGTTACTTGCTGGCTTCCCTGAATAACTATGTAAGATCTTAGCAGAAGGGTGAGCAACTTCTGACAGAGATAGTATCTTTCTAATGGGATATTTCAGTGTCTATAATTTCAAACAGCTGCTTGGTACAGATAATTTCTTCGTGTGAGAGATGGAGTGAATCTCGTGGACACTGATAAACAAGGCTGTCAATCAAAAGGCGGCAGGTAGCCTAGTGGTTAAGGCATTGGGCTAGTAACCGAAAGGTTGCTCGGTTGAATCCCCGAGCTGTCGTTCTGTCGTTCTACCCCTGAACAAGGCAGTCAACCCACTGTTCCTAGGCCATCATTGTAAATAAGAATTTGTTTTTAACTGACTTGCCTAGTTAAATAACAAATAGATGCTCATTATTTGAGTTTAGTTAAAACAGTCAATTTGTCACACTTTATTTGGATAGTCTGGATTATCCATCTGTAGATGCTCTACAGATGTTCTTACTATCAACAAACTGTCTGTTGATGAGCAACTGTTTTCTAAGGTTATGGTTAGGTTTAGAATAAGGGTTAGGATAAAGGTTAAGGTTAGGACTAGGGCTTGGGTTAGGGTAAATTGTAAGTTTAGGTTTAGGGTTAATAGATAGATGGTTAGTTGAAATGATACTGATAGTCTGTAGAGCATTTACAGATGGACTATCCAAATACAGTGTTACCTGATCATTTTGACACCTTATTTACACTTTTTGTTAGGAGTAAATGTATTCCGGACTGATATACAGATTAGTGATGTTGGGAGTGGGAACGCTTCATCCCTCTTATCTGCTGCAGAGCTTCTAAGCCAGACATTTGACTTGGGCATAGATGCATAGTATAACTTTTGGCATATATCAATACAACTCTGCTTTTCTGTAACTATTTTTATAATGTGAGCTGTAACTTGCCCTTGTCACAATGGCATTCCTTCAAACTACAGACAACAGAGACAGACACGTTGGGGGATTGGTTCTGGCCAAGGTGTCATCTGTTTTATCTGTCAGAAAACCAGACTGGCACTGTGAACTATAGTCTGGAAAGCCCTCTGTATCTCTCAGATAGAGGGGCGAAATGGGCCAAGTGAATCACTGGAGTTGCTGATAACTTTCAAGTTCACTGCATTGAAGATGAATGGAGCCACTTGGGCCACTTCTTCATTCCACCCTGCCATGTTCTATAGAGAGCAGAAGCAAAACTCGTCGTCAGCTAAAACAACTCTGCACAGAATATAAGTCATGTCATATAGATCCATTGACGTGACATGTTTGTTTTACCAAACATGACTCATCTAATTGATACAAATGAAGGCAATCACGTATTACAAATTCAGAACCATCGCTTCCTTATTTTAACCAACAGTCCAGCAGGTTAGCGCTGGGCATTAGCATTGGCCAGGACCCAGGAAGTGGACAGGGGAAGGTTTCTAAAAGTGCCAGCTGGCATGCTTCCTGTCCTGACTGATTCCCTAACGAGAGGAAGATGGAGAGGAACACTTGACTCCCGCTGCACACCACTTTACACATCAGCAGGATGCTTATTTAGAAGTGAGAGGTCATCAGAAGATTATAAAATACATAGGGGAGAAAGAAGAACATAGGAAGCCATTTAAAGTAATTTAAACAAAAAGAGGCTGCTGAATATTGGCACTGCCATGACTACTAATGGATATATGGCATCACTGGTCCACATTGTTCACCCCGATTGACTTTGAGTTGAGGACTAATTAGCAGTGTTTTAGTACTGGACAGGGCCCATCATCGCTGCACTGTTAAAGATGGTTGCTATGGGGTTCAGACAAGAAATGGGGTGTCTCTCTCTCTCGCTCTCTCTCTCCCATTCTCTCTCTGAGGAGCCATCAATCCTGCCCAATAATCTAAAGGTCACTCCAGCTACCCAGCATACATACCGAGAGAGACAGGGGCAGAGGGCATATATAAACAATGGGGGATGAGGATTAGAGGGGGGCAGTGGAAGGGAGAGACACTCAGAAGGGGAGGGAGGTGACGGAGACATAAAAATAGAAGGATATATAGAGAGGAAGAGAAGAGAGGGATGATGAAATAAGATTAAAAAGGACTATCAAAGCAAATGAGTGACAGAGAGACATCTGACATCACCTGGTCCTCTTAGCGGTCCATCACTTATTTCACGGAGTCAGTGCATTGTGCTCATGTACTATAGGTGGGACACAGAGAAGGGGCAAACCACACACCACGTCCTCCTCCTTCGTCTCTTCTAGGAGAGAATGGGTCACTGCTGGGACTTCACACAGAGAGGGGAGAGTCCCACTTCATCCATCACAATTTAAGTGTGTGTGAGGCCCTTTCATATTCCACTAATTACAGTAACGACATAGAGTGCTCTGCAATCAGTCATTTTTCTTTAAAAATGGTCAGGTTGGTACGTGAGTTTAAAGTGACATTTATTGCTTCTCTGCCGCTGGTATATTACCCAGACAACTGCCCCTCTCCCCTGTCTGTCCGGCTCCCTGCAGGGATCCAGGGATCAGTGATGAAGAAATTACATTTGTCTTTTCTCCCATTCGTCTTTGACCTTTTACCCCAATTTAATAGCTATTTCTCCCTTTTATGTTGGTCATTTACCATTACCCTGCACTTGGACACATTTTACTTTTTTTCCTACCTTTTTTTGTTCATCATTGGCAGTTGGCCCTTTAATAGATATACTGTATACATATTGGCTAGATTTTTCATTGACCTTTATTGTGTAATGGAACAGGTTCTATTGATCCATGCCCATGGACGTCAATTTGGCATGGCAGGGTGTGGCAGGGCAGTCGCCATAACGTAGCTCAACACCAACCATTTAAAATAGGCTACAAAATGATTCCAATCCCTATTAAAAGGCTAATTCAGTTTAGCCGTATTTGTAGGCTGACATTAGGACCAGGTGGATGCCTGGGAGCTTGAGGGAAGGATATTTGTATGGCTGGCAGTCTAGCTTTATGGAGAGTGCAAAAAAACAGATTTAATTTGCCACTCAGTTACAGTATGTATAGAGCCATGTCATTGTGGAATGCTCTGCCACCAAAGGTTACTCAGGCAAAAAGCAAGTTTAGCTTTAAAAAACGAATATAAACAGTGTATCACAGTGCCTCTCCTCTCTCTAAAGATATAGTTTAACTGTACTGTATATAAGAATATACATTTTATTTATGAAAAGTGTGTAAATAGTATTTTTTGTTGTTGTCGCTTACTGTTTTCCAATATTTAACTCTTATTTTTGAATGTAATGTAGTATCTTATGTTGTTATTGTCTATTACTGCTTTGTCATGTATTTGTATGTTTTATGTGGAGCCCAGGAAGAGTAGCTGCTGCTTGTGCTGTAGATAATGGGGATCATGATAAACTAAACAAGCATTGACTAAGCTTCAGGGAACAACACAATGAGTAGATTACTTTGTAGATGGCTTTGGCTGTACCAGATGGCTTTGGCTAGGCAACTGCTGATTGTGTAACGGTTGTCTTGACGAGGAGGAGTAGTAGGAAGGATCGGAGGACCAATGCGCAGCGTGGTAAGTGTTCATGATATTTATTATAACTCAGAACACTAAAGAATAAAACAACAAAGAGAACGAAATGAAACCGAAACAGTTCTGTCTGGTGCAGACACAAAACAGAAAACAGAAAATAATCACCCAAGTATGGTTCTCAATTAGGGACAACGATTGACAGCTGCCTCTGATTGAGAACCTTACCATACCAGGCCAAACACAGAAATCCCAAATCATAGAAAAAAGAACATAGACTCACACCCTGACCATAATCAAACAAATGGGGGGGGGGACGACTAAGGTCAGAACGTGACAGATTGACTTGACATGAAACAAGAATAGAGTTTTAATGTACTGAGCTATTGCTATTTCTTGTATGACATGTTTTTGTAGATTGTTAAGTCCCCTATTGACTGAGGTGAACGAAACTACAGCAACAAGCTGATAATGGCTGGAGTCAATTTAGCTTGTTTTTGCTGTTCTCAAAATTGCATTTTAGAGTTGACTCTCTGTGCCCAGTATGGAATTGTCCATTTTGGTCATTAATGTTGGGGTCCTCCTAGCATGCTGTTTGAACCCCTTTATAAAGCACTAAGCCAGCCTGTCTCCACTAAGCTCTGCAATTTTGGCTTTGTTTCAGACGATCCACTGTTCTGCTTCTCTACAGAAATGACATGGGAGTTCACGCCCCCTCAGGCTTTCACACACAAATCCAGAGCTTAGCATTCACCTCCTGGACCTGGTGGAAATGACAGAACAAGAAGCAATGTGTTTCATCCCAAGAAAAAAGAACGGTTTGAGGGAGAACAGTGTGACATCAGGATGAATATATTACAGTAATTGGCTGTGTGAATGGCTTGTTCCTCCTCACTTACTGAATAGTCTTTTTGCTTTGTCACTGACCAGGTGTACCAAACAAAAGGCTTATAGGTGTTATTGTCTGCCCAGGAACCCGCAGGTTCAAGCCCATTGATTGCAATGGGCAAGTTAGTTAATTGCCAGCAGCTTTCATTCCTTCCAAAATGGAATGATGCTAACTGGTGGTGATGATGCAGGCTGGTGGTGGAGTCATGTCGCGTCTTACAGTATCTGCAACAACACAACAGAGAGGGTGTTAGCAGTCCCACCACCTTTGACTTGACTGGGACCAGGGTGTTGGGAGTTGTAGGTCATAGATCTAGCCTGTCCTTTCCCCTGACAGCAGTAATCTAATTCTCCTTCTCAGAGAGAAGACAAGTCATTTCCCAGCATTGTGCAGCTAATTAAAGAAGAGTCATTGAGGGGAGTGACTGTCTGTCGTAATTGTGTGACCCCTGATTCTGTTCTAATTATTGTTCCATTGTAATTGGAATTACAGATAACCACTGGGCATCTGTCCCTTTATTGGTCTGGAGGAGAAGGAGAGAGAAAAAGAGAGAGTGAGAGAAAATAATGGGAGGAAGAGGAGGGGAGGCGGGAGGTTAATTGTCTATTGTCCTGGGATTGGCTTTCAGCTTTCCGTTTCCTGTCACACATTTTTATGAGGTGCAAATGAAAAGGAGCCCTTTTGTGCCGTATTTCCATACTGATGAAATTAAGACTAAGAGAGACAAAGAAAGGAGAGAGAAAGAGGGAGGGAGGGAGAGAACAAGGTAGTGAAAGAGAGACTGAAACAGATAGGAAGAGATCAAATAGTTGAATGAGGGAGAGAGGATATAACTGCCATTGTTTGCAACTATTTCACTGCTTCTTATTGTTCTCTTTTTTATACATTCATGCATCACTCCTCTATTGTCAGGTGCTGTGCAGTGGACCAATAGGACTATTTTAAATTATGCTATTCGCTGATGGAATTAGCTAGTAAATCCCTGCTGTAATCCTATGCATGTACCATTTCTAACCCTGACGTAAATGCGTTATTATTCATTTGGGGGGTGAGTGATCCAAATAGAGAGTCCAGCAAGAGAGAGAGACTCCAGAGAGAGTCAATAGAGAGAGTCCAGAGAGAGAGAGAGAGAGTCCAGAAAGAGAGAGTCCAGAAAGAGAGGGGGTGTCCAGAGAGAGTGAAAGAGAGAGAGAGACGTAGAGAGAGATTCCAGAGGGAGAAAGTCCAGAGAGAATCCAGAGACAGTCCATAGAGAGAGTCCAGAGCGAGAGTCCAAAATGAGAGGGGGTACAGAGAGAGTGAAAGAGAGAGAGACTCCAGAGGGAGAAAGTCCAGAGAGAGTCCATAGAGAGAGTCCAGAAAGAGAGAGAGACTCCAGAGAGAGTCCATAGAGAGAGTCTAGAAAGAGAGTCCAAAGAGAGAGAGAGAGAGACTCCAGAGAGAGTCCATAGAGAGAGTCCAGAGAGAGAATCCAGAGAGAGAATCCAGAGAGAGAATCCAGAGAGACTCCAGAGAGAGACTCCAGAGAGAGAGTCCAGAGAGAGAGAGAGAGAGAGAGAGAGAGAGAGAGAGAGAGAGAGAGAGAGAGAGAGAGCCTCCAGAGAGAGTCCAGAAAGAGAGTCCAGAGAGAGAGAGAGAGAGAGAGAGAGAGAGAGAGAGTCCAGAGAGAGAGAGAGAGAGAGAGAGAGAGAGAGAGAGAGAGAGAGAGTCCAGAGAGAGAGTCCAGAGAGAGAATCCAGAGAGAGAATCCAGAGAGAGAATCCAGAGAGAGAATCCAGAGAGACTCCAGAGAGAGACTCCAGAGAGAGAGACAAGA